>NW_026892708.1:1765000-1780000 GCF_033815535.1 Pezoporus flaviventris | reverse complement strand
GGTCCATTTGAATGCACCCTCTTCGGAGCTTGCTCTCGGCTGCCCAGCTGCACAGTGAGTAGAGCACGAACAGTTGCCGTCTGCTCCCACAATCGAAGAGCCAGGAGGGAAAGCTGGTGCTCTGAATCTTCTGCACACAGTCAGCTTTGACCCAGTTCGTCCATCATTGCTGTTGCTCCTCACTTTCATACCTAGAAGTTCATTTGAATCCAACTTCTCTGCTCGTTGCTCTTGGCTGCCCAGCAGCACAGTCAGTAGAGCATGAACGTCTGGCCTCTGCTCCCAGAGCCAAAGAGCCCGGAGGGAAAGCATGTGCTGGGCATCTTCAGCACACAGTCAGCTTTGCAACGGTGTCACCATCATTGCTGTCGCTCCTCGGTTTCATATGTAAAAGTCCATTTGAATGCAGCGTCTCCAAAGCTTGTTCTCGGCTGCCCAGGGGCACAGTGATTAGTGTACGAACGTCTGGCCTCTGCTCTTAGAGCCGAAGAGCCAGGATGGAAAACATGTGCTGGGCATCTTCAGCACACAGTCAGCTTTGCAACGGTGTCACCATCATTGCTGTCGCTCCTCGGTTTCATACTTAAAAGTCCATTTGAGTGCAACCTCTCCGAAGCTTGTTCTCGGCTGCCCAGGGGCGGAGCGATTAGTGCACGAACGTCTGGCTTCTGCTCCCAGATCCGAAGAGCCAGGAGGGAATGCATGTGCTGGGCATCTTCAGCACACAGTCAGCTTTGCAACGGTGTCACCATCATTGCTGTCGCTCCTCGCTTTCATACCTAAAGGTCCATTTGAATGCACCCTCTTCAGAGCTTGCTCTCGGCTGCCCAGCAGCACAGTGAGTAGAGCACGAACGGTTGTCGTCTGCTCCCACAGTCGAAGAGCCAGGAGGGAAAGCATGTGCTGCGCATCTTCAGCACACATTCAGCTTTGCAATGCTGTCACTATTATTGATGTCACTCCTCGGTTTCATACCTAAAAGTACATTTGAATGCAACCTCTCCAAAACTGCTTCTCAGCTGCCCAGTAGCTCAGCGATTAGTGCACGAACGTCTGGCCTCTGCTCCCAGAGCCGAAGAGCCAGGAGGGATAGCATGTGCTGGGCATCTTCAGCACACAGTCAGCTTTGCAATGCTGTCACCATTATTGCTGTCGCTCTTCGCTTTCATACCTAAACGTCCATTTGAAAGCACTCTCTTCGGAGCTTGCTCTCGGCTGCCCAGCAGCACAGTGAGTAGAGCACGAACGGTTGCCGTCTGCTCCCACAATCGAAGAGCCAGGAGGGAAAGCATGTGCTGGGCATCTTCAGCACACTTTCAGCTTTGCAACGGTGTCACCATCATTGCTGTCGCTCCTCGCTTTCATACCTAAAGGTCCATTTGAATGCACCCTCTTCGGAGCTTGCTCTCGGCTGCCCAGCAGCACAGTGAGTAGAGCACGAACGGTTGCCGTCTGCTAGCACAGCGGAAGATCCAGGAGGGAAAGCATGTGCTGGGCATCTTCAGCACACAGTCAGCTTTGCAACGGTGCCTCCATCATAGCTGACGCTTTTCACTTTCATACCTAGAAGTTCATTTGAATCCACCTTCTCCGCTCATTGCTCTTGGCTGTCCAGCGGCACAGTCAGTAGAGCAAGAACGTCTGGACTCTGCTCCCAGAGCCGAAGAGCCAGGAAGGAAAGCATGTGCTGGGCATCTTCAGCACGCAGTCAGCTTTCCAACGGTGTCACCATCATTGCTGTCGCTCCTCGCTTTCATACCTAAAGGTCCATTTGAATGCACCCTCTTCGGAGCTTGCTCTCGGCTGCCCAGCAGCACAGTGAGTAGAGCACGAACGGTTGCCGTCTGCTGCCAGAGCCGAAGAGCCAGGAGAGAAAGCATGTGCTGGGCATCTTCAGCACACAGTCACCTTTGCAACGGTGTCACCATCATTGCTGTCGCTCCTCGGTGTCATACCTAAAGGTCCATTTGAATGCACCCTCTTCGGAGCTTGCTCTGAGCTGCCCAGCTGCACAGTGAGTAGAGCACGAACAGTTGCCGTCTGCTCCCACAATCGAAGAGCCAGGAGGGAAAGCTGGTGCTTTGAATCTTCTGCACACAGTCAGCTTTGACCCAGTGCGTCCATTATTGCTGTCGCTCCTCACTTTCATACCTAGAAGTTCATTTGAATCCAACTTCTCTGCTCGCTGCTCTTGGCTGCCCAGCAGCACAGTCAGTAGAGCACAAACGTCTGGCCTCTGCTCCCAGAACCGAAGAGCCAGGAAGGAAAGCATGTGCTGGGCATCTTCAGCACACAGTCAGCTTTGCAACGGTGTCACCATCATTGTTGTCGCTCCTCGCTTTCATACCTAAAGGTCCATTTGAATGCACCCTCTTCGGAGCCTTCTCTCGGCTGCCCAGCAGCACAGTGAGTAGAGCACGAACGGTTTGCCGTCTGCTGCCAGAGCCGAAGAGCCAGGAGGGAAAGCATGTGCTGGGCATCTTCAGCACACAGTCAGCTTTGCAACGGTGTTGTAGAGAGCTTAACAACAGAATGGCTAAGTAACAGAGGTCATGATACTGTGCAGCTGGTGGAAATATAGGCCTCAAGGCTACGGTAGTTTTGTGGTTAATGTTCACCCTGAGTTGCTCAAGAAACAGGATGTACATCTTGCTGAGATAGCGCTATCTTGCTGAGATGGCGCAACGGTAATGCTTGGGCAAGCTGGGACAAGCTGGGACATGTCGAGTCATGTTGAAGCAGGAGGCGGTCACGGTTGCTTGGGAGGCCCCTGCGTCAGCACAGGCTGACCAATGATTTTGCTGTATCCTAGCAGGAAATGTATCTAACACTGCAGGCTATAAAAAGGGTTGTATCTTGCTAAATAAACGAGACTTGCTGACCATGAGAGCATGAGGCTTGTCTCCCGCGACTCCAACAATTGGCGCCCGAACAGGGACCCGAACAGGGAACGTGGATCCCTCCTTCTGCCTAGAGGAGTTGCGTTGGGTGCAGGTCTCGACATAAAGACGGCTTCTGCAGGACTGCAGTGACACATCGGTGGGCTGCTTGCTTTCTGCTTTGGCCAAGAGCGCAGCATCGGCTGGCTCTGCTGCTACGCGTTGCTGACGCCTGGAGGGTGCAACGGATCCGGTAAATATGGACAGGCAAGCAGCGTATGATCTTTTCACTGCCTTCCTCCGTCGTCGGGGGGTAAAAGGCTTAGATTTTGATAAGGACCCGGAATACGGGGACCCGGAATACAGGGCCCCGGCCGACGGGGACCCGGGATACAGGGCCCCGGTCGACGGGGACCCGGAACGGCGAGTGAGCGGCGCCGGCGGCAGCGGCCAGGAAGCGCGGGCAATGCTGCTGTGGTGGCGTGACGGACCCGGGTGCTTCGGCTAACCGAAAGAATCCGCCGCTGGGGCGAACCAGACACTGCTGCGTCGGGAGGCCGATCCGGAGACCGAGGTTACAGGACGACCCAGAAGAAGACGATCCGGAAAAGGCTGGCCATGAAAATGGACCGAGAGGTAGCCCTGGACTTATTACAGTGCTTTTTATAAAAGCGGGGAACTGAGCCCTGAACTTTTTGCAGTGCTTTTTATAAAAGCGGGGAATTGAGCCTGAGACTCTAAAGTAGCTAGCAGGTCTAGTGGCTAGGGAAGGCTAAGAGATTTTTTTTGCAGATCCTAATACAATATTTGAGGAGAGTGAGTGGCGAAAGTTTGGTGATGAACTATTTGACTCAGTGCTTAATGATCATAAAAAGGCAAAGAAACTCGGTAAACCACGGAGGGAAGTAATGAACTGTATAAAAAGATACAAGGCAGAAAAGAAAACTGCCGCGGTAGCAACGAAGAAACTAGGAACAGACGTGCCCGGTCGGTTGAAACCGGGGGAAGATTACAACGCGTTCCCCCCCCCAACTCGCGAGAGCACAGGGTTTCCCCTCCCCCCCCACCCCCCTCCCTTCCTTTTCTCCCCCTCCATCAGAAGGTGCCGCGGAGGAGGTGTAACCCCCTGCTCCCCCACCACCCCAGTTCCGAAAGTAGGGACTTTGAAAAGGACAGAGAAAGTGTATTAGAAGGGATACGCATGATAAATGTCGAGGAATCCGAAAGAAAGAGGGCGGTGCCTCGGCGCCGGATCGATTGCGGCGCCACTGTGAAGCACGCAGTAGAAAATAGGGATCATGCGCTAGCGAGAGATTTAAAGGAACCGCGAGCCTCTCCAACCCACTACGCCGTAGAGTGAAAAAATGAAGGATCAGCCCCCGAATCCCCTGAATCCGAGCCAGATTTATATCCTCTGTTTCCAGACCCTGACTCTTGGTCTCCCGGGTCGGTCTGCTCAGACTTACTGGCCCTGGAGACGCTCAGTTGTAACAATGGGTAACCAAATATGTGATCATTACTGGGGAATTTTCTGCAATGGGCATCTTTGCATATCCTATGTTTACTACACAGCAGGGGGCTAAAGAGTGGGAAGCTCTATATGTTATGATTTTTTTCTTGCAATTGACAGGGAGAGCCCATACAGTTTCTCTGTGATACTCATGTACTAGAAGTTGGTAAATATAAGTATGACCAGGTTTCTATCAACCCTTGGAGACCTCTGTAGATACTGCTGGCCACTTCTTCCAGCACAGGCTGGCCACCTGTGTCGGAATGAGTGTGCATTTTTCTCAGTATAAAAGCCCAAGCCTCATACGATGTGGGGGAGGCAGAGCCTCTGCGGGGACGCCCGCTAAGTTTGAGCCTGCCACCTCGCACTGCAGTGATGCTTCTCGGAGCTGGTTTGCTGTTAGTCTCCACAGGGTCCTTGTTCTGTACGTGGGACTGTAGTGGGAGTAATGATGGCTTTTGCAGGGACTAAAAAAAAAAAAAAAAAAAAAAAAAAGAGGGGGGAAGAGAGAGAGTAATGATGCTGCACTTAACCTGTCTAACCTGTCTACTTCTGAAGAACTGATAACCTGGGGGAGGGGGTATATTTGTGTCCTCCTGCCTACAGGTCCATGGTGACTGCCTGCAAAGTTTGTCAAGCCTTGCCATGAGCTGGACAGACGAATGGATAAACCTGATGCCTCAGCTACAGGAGCTGACCGTGATTACCCCAAGCAGAATGAGATAGAGGAAGAGAAAGAACAAATAACTGCAAAACATCACTTGGGGGCAACTGAAAAGTAACATCCTGAATATGTGTGCTTGTAAAGTAGCTATATTAGAGGTTGTGATTTTGTGTATAAAACCACCTGTATTTACTAGCTAGTTGCTAATAAGAAACTGCCTGCCGAACCTTTTGTTGTTGGAACAGGGACATGGATGTGAAGAGTTTGATGGAATGTGTTGTATGAGTCTCTCTGATCACTCTAATTCCATTCATAAGTAATTGGCGCTATTGAAAGACAATATGCGAAAATTACAAGAGACAAGTGATCCTTTCACAAACTGGTTAGCGTACTTTGGATTATCTCCCTGGTTAATTACTTTGATAGAAAAAATTGTTTTGGTGTTGGCTATAATCTTGCTTGCAATTTTGCTTCTACCATGTATTATGCAGTGTTTGCAAAAAATGATATCGAATACCTTTAATCATAATATGGCTATGCTTGCTACTAAAGAAAACGGGGGAAGTGTAGAGAGCTTAACAACAGAATGGCTAAGTAACAGAGGTCATGATACTGTGCAGCTGGTGGAAATATAGGCCTCAAGGCTACGGTAATCTTGTGGTTAATGTTCACCCTGAGTTGCTCAAGAAACAGGATGTACATCTTGCTGAGATAGCGCCATCTTGCTGAGATGGCGCAACGGTAATGCTTGGGCAAGCTGGGACAAGCTGGGACATATCGAGGCATGTTGAAGCAGGAGGCGGTCACGGTTGCTTGGGAGGCCCCTGCGTCAGCACGGGCTGACCAATGATTTTGCTGTATCCTAGCAGGAAATGTATCTAACACTGCAGGCTATAAAAAGGGTTGTATCTTGCTAAATAAACGAGACTTGCTGACCATGAGAGCATGAGGCTTGTCTCCCGCGACTCCAACACGGTGTCACCATCATTGCTGTCGCTCCTCGGTGTCATACCTAAAGGTCCATTTGAATGCACCCTCTTCGGAGCTTGCTCTCGGCTGCCCAGCAGCACAGTGGGTAGAGCACGAACAGTTGCCGTCTGCTCCCACAATCGAAGAGCCAGGAGGGAAAGCTGGTGCTCTGAATCTTCTGCACACAGTCAGCTTTGACCCAGTGCGTCCATCATTGCTGTCGCTCCTCACTTTCATACCTAGAAGTTCATTTGAATCCAACTTTTCTGCTCGTTGCTCTTGGCTGCCCAGCAGCACAGTCCGTAGAGCATGAACGTCTGGCCTCTGCTCCCAGAGCCGAAGAGCCAGGAGGGAAAGCATGTGCTGGGCATCTTCAGCACACAGTCAGCTTTGCAACGGTGTCACCATCATTGCTGTCGCTCCTCGGTTTCATATGTAAAAGTCCATTTGAATGCAACGTCTCCAAAGCTTGTTCTCGGCTGCCCAGGGGCACACTGATTAGTGCATGAACGTCTGGCCTCTGCTCTTAGAGCCGAAGAGCCAGGATGGAAAACATGTGCTGGGCATCTTCAGCACACAGTCAGCTTTGCAACGGTGTCACCATCATTGCTGTCGCTCCTCGCTTTCATACTTAAAAGTCAATTTGAGTGCAACCTCACCGAAGCTTGTTCTCGGCTGCCCAGAGAAGAGCGATTAGTGCACGAAAGTCTGGCTTCTGCTCCCAGATCCGAAGAGCCAGGAGGGAAAACATGTGCTGGGCATCTTCAGCACACAGTCAGCTTTGCAACGGTGTCACCATCATTGCTGTCGCTCCTCGGTGTCATACCTAAAGGTCCATTTGAATGCACCCTCTTCACAGCTTGCTCTCGGCTGCCCAGTAGCTCAGCGATTAGTGCACGAACTTCTGGCCTCTGCTCCCAGAGCCGAAGAGCCAGGAGGGAAAGCATGTGCTGGGCATCTTCAGCACACAGTCAGCTTTGCAACGGTGTCACCATCATTGCTGTCGCTCCTCGCTTTCATACCTAAACGTCCATTTGAAAGCACCCTCTTCGGAGCTTGCTCTCGGGTGCCCAGCAGCACAGTGAGTAGAGCACGAACGGTTGCCGTCTGCTCCCACAGTCGAAGAGCCAGGAGGGAAAGCATGTGCTGGGCATCTTCAGCACACAGTCAGCTTTGCAACGGTGTCAGCATCATTGCTGTCGCTCCTCGGTGTCATACCTAAAGGTCCATTTGAATGCACCCTCTTCGGAGCTTGCTCTCGGCTGCCCGGCAGCACAGTGAGTAGAGCACAAACAGTTGCCGTCTGCTCCCACAATCGAAGAGCCAGTAGGGAAAGCTGGTGCTCTGAATCTTCTGCACACAGTCGGCTTTGCAACAGTGCCTCCATCATTGCTGTCGCTCCTCTCTTTCATACCGAGAAGTTCATTTGAATCCAACTTCGCTGCTCGTTGCTCTTGGCTGCCCAGCAGCACAGTCAGTAGAGCACGAACGTATGGCCTCTGCACTCAGAACCGAAGAGCCCGGAGGGAAAGCATGTGCTGGGCATCTTCAGCACACAGTCAGCTTTGCAACGGTGTCACCATCATTGCTGTCGCTCCACGCTTTCATACCTAAAGATCCATTTGAATGCACCCTCTTCGGAGCTTGCTCTCGGCTGCCCAGCAGCACAGTGAGTAGAGCACGAACGGTTGCCGTCTGCTCCCACAGTCGAAGAGCCAGGAGGGAAAGCATGTGCTGGGCATCTTCAGCACACAGTTAGCTTTGCAACGGTGTCACCATCATTGCTGTCGCTCCTCGGTTTCATACCTAAAAGTCCACTCGAATGCAACCTCTACGGAGCTTGCTCTGAGCTGCCAAGTAGCACAGCGATTAGAGCACGAACGTCTGGCCTCTGCTCCCAGAGCCGAAGAGCCAGGAGGGAAAGCATGTGCTGGGCATCTTCAGCACACAGTCAGCTTTGCAACGGTGTCACCATCATTGCTGTCGCTCCTCGCTTTCATACTTAAAAGTCCATTTGAGTGCAACCTCTCCGAAGCTTGTTCTCGGCTGCCCAGGGGCTGAACGATTAGTGCACGAACATCTGGCTTCTGCTTCCAGATCCGAAGAGCCAGGAGGGAAAGCATGTGCTGGGCATCTTCAGCACACAGTCAGCTTTGCAACGGGGTCACCACCATTGCTGTCGCTCCTCGCTTTCATACCTAAAGGTCCATTTGAATGCACCCTCTTCGGAGCTTGCTCTCGGCTGCCCAGCTGCACAGTGAGTAGAGCACGAACAGTTGCCGTCTGCTCCCACAATCGAAGAGCCAGGAGGGAAAGCTGGTGAAAGCTCAGGGTTAGGGTTAGGGTTAGGGTTAGGGTTAGGGTTAGGGGTTAGGGTTAGGGGTTAGGGTTAGGGTTAGGGTTAGGGTTAGGGGTTAGGGTTAGGGTTATGGTTAGGTTTAGGGTTAGTGTTAGGGTTAGGGGTAGGGTTAGGGTTAGGGTTAGGGTTAGGGTTGGGTTAGGGTTAGGGTTAGGGTTGGGTTAGTGTTAGGGTTAGGGTTAGGGTTAGGGTTGCCGTCTGCTCCCACAGTCGAAGAGCCAGGAGGGAAAGCATGTGCGGGGCATCTTCAGCACACAGTCAGCTTTGCAATGCTGTCACCATTATTGCTGTCACTCCTCGGTTTCGTACCTAAAAGTACATTTGAATGCGACCTCTCCAAAGCTGCTTCTCAGCTGCCCAGTAGCACAGCGATTAGTGCACGAACTTCTGGCTTGTGCTCCCAGATCCGAAGAGCCGCGAGGGAAAGCATGTGCTGGGCATCTTCAGCACACAGTCAGCTTTGCAACGGTGTCACCATCATTGCTGTCGCTCCTCGCTTTCATACTTAAAAGTCCATTTGAATGCACCCTCTTCGGAGCTTGCTCTCGGCTGCCCAGCAGCAGAGTGAGTAGAGCACGAACAGTTGCCGTCTGCTCCCACAATCGAAGAGCCAGGAGGGAAAGCTGGTGAAAGCTTAGGGTTAGGGTTAGGGTTAGGGCTAGGGTTAGGGGTTAGGGTTAGGGTTAGGGTTAGGGTTAGGGTTAGGGGTTAGGGTTAGGGGTTAGGGTTAGGGTTGGGTTAGGGGTTAGGGTTAGGGTTACGGTTATGGTTAGGTTTAGGGTTAGGGTTAGGGTTAGGGGTGGGGTTAGGCTTAGGGTTAGGGTTAGGGTTGGGTTAGGGTTAGGGTTAGGGTTAGGGTTAGGGTTATGCTTAGGTTTAGGGTTAGGGTTAGGGTTACGGGTACGGTTAGGGTTGGGTTAGGGTTAGGGTTAGGGTTAGGGTTAGGGGTAGGGTTAGGGTTAGGGTTAGGGTTAGGGTTATGGTTAGGTTTAGGGTTAGGGTTAGGGTTACGGGTACGGTTAGGGTTAGGGTTAGGGGTAGGGTTAGGGTTACGGTTAGGGTTAGGGTTGGGTTAGGGTTAGGGTTAGGGTTAGGGGTAGGGTTAGGGTTAGGGTTAGGGGTTAGGGTTAGGGGTTAGGGTTAGGGGTTAGGGTTAGGGGTTAGGGTTAGGGTTAGGGTTAGGGTTAGGGGTTAGGGTTAGGGTTAGGGTTTGGTTAGGTTTAGGGTTAGGGTTAGGGTTAGGGGTAGGGTTAGGGTTAGTGTTAGGGTTGGGTCAGGGTTAGGGTTAGGGTTGGGTTAGTGTTAGGGTTAGGGTTAGGGTTAGGGTTATGGTTGCCGTCTGCTCCCACAGTCGAAGAGCCAGGAGGGAAAGCATATGCTGGGCATCTTCAGCACACAGTCAGCTTTGCAATGCTGTCACCATTATTGCTGTCACTCCTCGGTTTCATACCTAAAAGTACATTTGAATGCAACCTCTCCAAAGCTGCTTCTCAGCTGCCCAGTAGCACAGCGATTAGTGCACGAACTTCTGGCTTCTGCTCCCAGATTCGAAGAGCCGGGAGGGAAAGCATGTGCTGGGCATCTTCAGCACACAGTCAGCTTTGCAACGGTGTCACCATCATTGCTGTCGCTCCACGCTTTCATACCTAAAGATCCATTTGAATGCACCCTCTTCGGAGCTTGCTCTCGGCTGCCCAGCAGCACAGTGAGTAGAGCACGAACGGTTGCCGTCTGCTCCCACAGTCGAAGAGCCAGGAGGGAAAGCATGTGCTGGGCATCTTCAGCACACAGTTAGCTTTGCAACGGTGTCACCATCATTGCTGTCGCTCCTCGGTTTCATACCTAAAAGTCCACTCGAATGCAACCTCTACGGAGCTTGCTCTGAGCTGCCAAGTAGCACAGCGATTAGAGCACGAACGTCTGGCCTCTGCTCCCAGAGCCGAAGAGCCAGGAGGGAAAGCATGTGCTGGGCATCTTCAGCACACAGTCAGCTTTGCAACGGTGTCACCATCATTGCTGTCGCTCCTCGGTTTCATACTTAAAAGTCCATTTGAGTGCAACCTCTCCGAAGCTTGTTCTCGGCTGCCCAGGGGCTGAACGATTAGTGCACGAACATCTGGCTTCTGCTTCCAGATCCGAAGAGCCAGGAGGGAAAGCATGTGCTGGGCATCTTCAGCACACAGTCAGCTTTGCAACGGGGTCACCACCATTGCTGTCGCTCCTCGCTTTCATACCTAAAGGTCCATTTGAATGCACCCTCTTCGGAGCTTGCTCTCGGCTGCCCAGCTGCACAGTGAGTAGAGCACGAACAGTTGCCGTCTGCTCCCACAATCGAAGAGCCAGGAGGGAAAGCTGGTGAAAGCTCAGGGTTAGGGTTAGGGTTAGGGTTAGGGTTAGGGTTAGGGGTTAGGGTTAGGGGTTAGGGTTAGGGTTAGGGTTAGGGTTAGGGGTTAGGGTTAGGGTTAGGGTTATGGTTAGGTTTAGGGTTAGTGTTAGGGTTAGGGGTAGGGTTAGGGTTAGGGTTAGGGTTAGGGTTGGGTTAGGGTTAGGGTTAGGGTTGGGTTAGTGTTAGGGTTAGGGTTAGGGTTAGGGTTGCCGTCTGCTCCCACAGTCGAAGAGCCAGGAGGGAAAGCATGTGCGGGGCATCTTCAGCACACAGTCAGCTTTGCAATGCTGTCACCATTATTGCTGTCACTCCTCGGTTTCGTACCTAAAAGTACATTTGAATGCGACCTCTCCAAAGCTGCTTCTCAGCTGCCCAGTAGCACAGCGATTAGTGCACGAACTTCTGGCTTGTGCTCCCAGATCCGAAGAGCCGCGAGGGAAAGCATGTGCTGGGCATCTTCAGCACACAGTCAGCTTTGCAACGGTGTCACCATCATTGCTGTCGCTCCTCGCTTTCATACTTAAAAGTCCATTTGAATGCACCCTCTTCGGAGCTTGCTCTCGGCTGCCCAGCAGCAGAGTGAGTAGAGCACGAACAGTTGCCGTCTGCTCCCACAATCGAAGAGCCAGGAGGGAAAGCTGGTGAAAGCTTAGGGTTAGGGTTAGGGTTAGGGCTAGGGTTAGGGGTTAGGGTTAGGGTTAGGGTTAGGGTTAGGGTTAGGGGTTAGGGTTAGGGGTTAGGGTTAGGGTTGGGTTAGGGGTTAGGGTTAGGGTTACGGTTATGGTTAGGTTTAGGGTTAGGGTTAGGGTTAGGGGTGGGGTTAGGCTTAGGGTTAGGGTTAGGGTTGGGTTAGGGTTAGGGTTAGGGTTAGGGTTAGGGTTATGCTTAGGTTTAGGGTTAGGGTTAGGGTTACGGGTACGGTTAGGGTTGGGTTAGGGTTAGGGTTAGGGTTAGGGTTAGGGGTAGGGTTAGGGTTAGGGTTAGGGTTAGGGTTATGGTTAGGTTTAGGGTTAGGGTTAGGGTTACGGGTACGGTTAGGGTTAGGGTTAGGGGTAGGGTTAGGGTTACGGTTAGGGTTAGGGTTGGGTTAGGGTTAGGGGTAGGGTTAGGGTTAGGGGTTAGGGTTAGGGGTTAGGGTTAGGGGATAGGGTTAGGGTTAGGGTTAGGGTTAGGGGTTAGGGTTAGGGTTAGGGTTTGGTTAGGTTTAGGGTTAGGGTTAGGGTTAGGGGTAGGGTTAGGGTTAGTGTTAGGGTTGGGTCAGGGTTAGGGTTAGGGTTGGGTTAGTGTTAGGGTTAGGGTTAGGGTTAGGGTTAGGGTTGCCGTCTGCTCCCACAGTGGAAGAGCCAGGAGGGAAAGCATATGCTGGGCATCTTCAGCACACAGTCAGCTTTGCAATGCTGTCACCATTATTGCTGTCACTCCTCGGTTTCATACCTAAAAGTACATTTGAATGCAACCTCTCCAAAGCTGCTTCTCAGCTGCCCAGTAGCACAGCGATTAGTGCACGAACTTCTGGCTTCTGCTCCCAGATTCGAAGAGCCGGGAGGGAAAGCATGTGCTGGGCATCTTCAGCACACAGTCAGCTTTGCAACGGTGTCACCATCATTGCTGTCGCTCCTCGCTTTCATACCTAAAGGTCCATTTGAATGCACCCTCTTCGGAGCTTGCTCTCGGTTGCCCAGCAGCACAGTGAGTAGAGCACGAACGGTTGCCGTCTGCTAGCACAGTGGAGGAGCCAGGAGGGAAAGCATGTGCTGGGCATCTTCAGCACACAGTCAGCTTTGCAACGGTGTCACCATCATTGCTGTCGCTCCTCGCTTTCATACTTAAAAGTCCATTTGAGTGCAACCTCTCCGAAGCTTGTTCTCGGCTGCCCAGGGGCTGAACGATTAGTGCACGAACGTCTGGCTTCTGCTCCCAGATCCGAAGAGCCAGGAGGGAAAGCATGTGCTGGGCATCTTCAGCACACAGTCAGCTTTGCAACAGGGTCACCATCATTGCTGTCGCTCCTCGCTTTCATACCTAAAGGTCCATTTGAATGCACCCTCTTCAGAGCTTGCTCTCGGCTGCCCAGCTGCACAGCGAGTAGAGCACGAACAGTTGCCGTCTGCTCCCACAATCGAAGAGCCAGGAGGGAAAGCTAGTGAAAGCTTAGGGTTAGGGTTAGGGTTAGGGTTAGGGTTAGGGTTAGAATTAGGGGTTAGGGTTATGGTTAGGGTTAGGGTTAGGGTTAGGTTTTGGGGTTAGGGTTAGGGTTAGGGTTATGGTTAGGTTTAGGGTTAGTGTTAGGGTTAGGGGTAGGGTTAGGGTTAGGGTTAGGGTTAGGGTTAGGGTTGGGTTAGGGTTAGGGTTAGGGTTAGGGTTAGAATTAGGGGTTAGGGTTAGGGGTTAGGGTTAGGGTTAGGGTTAGGGTTAGGGTTAGGGTTAGGGGTTAGGGTTGCCGTCTGCTCCCACAGTGGAAGAGCCAGGAGGGAAAGCATGTGCGGGGCATCTTCCGCACACAGTCAGCTTTGCAATGCTGTCACCATTATTGGTGTCACTCCTCGGTTTCATACCTAAAAGTACATTTGAATGCAACCTCTCCAAAGCTGCTTCTCAGCTGCCTAGTAGCACAGCGATTAGTGCACGAACTTCTGGCTTCTGCTCCCAGATCCGAAGAGCCAGGAGGGAAAGCATGTGCTGGGCATCTTCAGCACACAGTCAGCTTTGCAACGGTGTCACCATCTTTGCTGTCGCTCCTCGCTTTCATAACTAAAGGTCCATTTGAATGCACCCTCTTCAGAGATTGCTCTCGGCTGCCCAGCTGCACAGTGAGTAGAGCACGAAGGGTTGCCGTCTGCTCCCACAGTGGAGGAGCCAGGAGGGAAAGCATGTGCTGGGCATCTTCAGCACACAGTCAGCTTTGCAGCAGTGCCTCCATCATTGCTGACGCTTTTCACTTTCATGCCTAGAAGTTCATTTGAATCCACCTTCTCCGCTCATTACTCTTGGCTGTCCAGCGGCACAGTCAGTAGAGCACGAACGTCTGGCCTCTGCTCCCAGAGCCGAAGAGCCAGGAAGGAAAGCATGTGCTGGGCATCTTCAGCACACAGTCAGCTTTGCAACGGTGTCACCATCATTGCTGTCACTCCTCGCTTTCATACCTAAAGGTCCATTTGAATGCACCCTCTTCGGAGCTTGCTCTCGGTTGCCCAGCAGCACAGTGAGTAGAGCACGAACGGTTGCCGTCTGCTAGCACAGTGGAGGAGCCAGGAGGGAAAGCATGTGCTGGGCATCTTCAGCACACAGTCAGCTTTGCAACGGTGTCACCATCATTGCTGTCGCTCCTCGCTTTCATACCTAAAGGTCCATTTGAATGCACCCTCTTCAGAGCTTGCTCTCGGCTGCCCAGCTGCACAGTGAGTAGAGCACGAACTGTTGCCGTCTGCTCCCACAATCGAAGAGCCAGGAGGGAAAGCTGGTGAAAGCTGAGGGTTAGGGTTAGTGTTAGGGTTAGGGTTAGAATTAGGGGTTAGGGTTAGGGGTTAGGGTTAGGGTTAGGGTTAGTGTTAGGGGTTAGGGTTAGGGTTAGGGTTATGGTTAGGTTTAGGGTTAGTGTTAGGGTTAGGGGTAGGGTTAGGGTTGGGTTAGGGTTAGGGTTAGGGTTAGGGTTAGGGTTGCCGTCTGCTCCCACAGTCGAAGAGCCAGGAGGGAAAGCATGAGCGGGGCATCTTCAGCACACAGTCAGCTTTGCAATGCTGTCACCATTATTGCTGTCTCTCCTCGGTTTCATACCTAAAAGTACATTTGAATGCAACCTCTCCAAAGCTGCTTCTCAGCTGCCTAGTAGCACAGCGATTAGTGCACGAACTTCTGGCTTCTGCTCCCAGATCCGAAGAGCCGGGAGGGAAAGAATGTGCTGTGCATCTTCTGCACACAGTCAGCTTTGCAATGGTGTCACCATCATTGCTGTCGCTCCTCGGTTTCATACCTAAAAGTCCACTCGAATGCAACCTCTACGGAGCTTTCTCTGAGCTGCCAAGTATCACAGCGATTAGAGCACGAACGTCTGGCCTCTGCTCCCAGAGCCGAAGAGCCCGGAGGGAAAGCATGTGCTGGGCATCTTCAGCACACAGTCAGCTTTGCAACGGTGTCACCATCATTGCTGTCGCTCCTCGGTTTCATACTTAAAAGTCCATTTGAGTGCAACCTCTCCGAAGCTTGTTCTCCGCTGCCCAGGGGCAGAACGATTAG
>NW_026892708.1:1740000-1742500 GCF_033815535.1 Pezoporus flaviventris | reverse complement strand
TTAGGGTTAGGGTTAGGATTAGGGGTTAGGGTTAGGGTTAGGGTTATGGTTAGGTTTAGGGTTAGGGTTAGGGTTAGGGGTATGGTTAGGCTTAGAGTTAGGGTTAGGGTTGGGTTAGGGTTAGGGTTAGGGTTAGGGTTAGGGTTGGGTTTAGGGTTAGGGTTAGGGGTATGGTTAGGCTTAGAGTTAGGGTTAGGGTTGGGTTAGGCTTAGGGTTAGGGTTAGGGTTGGGTTTAGGGTTAGGGTTAGGGTTACGGTTACGGGTACGGTTAGGGGTAGGGTTAGGGTTAGTGTTAGGTGTAGGGTTAGGGTTACGGTTACTGTTAGGGTTGGGTTAGGGTTAGGGTTAGGGTTAGGGTTGGGGTTGCCGTCTGCTCCCACAGTCGAAGAGCCAGGAGGGAAAGCATGTGCTGGGCATCTTCAGCACACAGTCAGCTTTGCAACGGTGTCACCATCATTGCTGTCGCTGCTCGGTGTCATCCCTAAAGGTCCATTTGAATGCACCCTCTTCGGAGCTTGCTCTCGGCTGCCCAGCTGCACAGTGAGTAGAGCACGAACGGTTGCCGTCTGCTCCCAGAGTCGAAGAGCCAGGAGGGAAAGCATGTGCTGGGCATCTTCAGCACACAGTTAGCTTTGCAACGGTGTCACCATCATTGCTGTCGCTCCTCGGTTTCATGCCTAAAAGTCCACTCGAATGCAACCGCTACGGAGCTTGCTCTGAGCTGCTAAGTAGCACAGCGATTAGAGCACGAACGTCTGGCCTCTGCTCCCAGAGCCGAAGAGCCAGGAGGGAAAGCATGTGCTGGGCATCTTCAGCACACAGTCAGCTTTGCAACGGTGTCACCATCATGGCTGTCGCTCCTCGGTTTCATACTTAAAAGTCCATTTGAGTGCAACCTCTCCGAAGCTTGTTCTCGGCTGCCCAGGGGCAGAACGATTAGTGCACGAACGTCTGGCTTCTGCTCCCAGATCCGAAGAGCCAGGAGGGAAAGCATGCGCTGGGCATCTTCAGCACACAGTCAGCTTTGCAACGGTGTCACCATCATTGCTGTCGCTCCTCGCTTTCATACCTAAAGGTCCATTTGAATGCACCCTCTTCGGAGCTTGCTCTCGGCTGCCCAGCAGCACAGTGAGTATAGCACGAACGGTTGCCGTCTGCTCCCACAACCGAAGAGCCAGGAGGGAAAGCTGGTGAAAGCTTAGGGTTAGGGTTAGGGTTAGGGTTAGGGTTAGGGCTAGGGTTAGGGGTTAGGGTTAGGGTTAGGGTTAGGGTTAGGCGTTAGGGTTAGGGTTAGGGGTTAGGGTTAGGGGTTAGGGTTAGGGTTAGGATTAGGGGTTAGGGTTAGGGTTAGGGTTATGGTTAGGTTTAGGGTTAGGGTTAGGGTTAGGGGTTAGGTTTAGGGGTTAGGGTTAGGGTTAGGATTAGGGGTTAGGGTTAGGGTTAGGGTTATGGTTAGGTTTAGGGTTAGGGTTAGGGTTAGGGGTATGGTTAGGCTTAGAGTTAGGGTTAGGGTTGGGTTAGGGTTAGGGTTAGGGTTAGGGTTAGGGTTAGGGTTGGGTTTAGGGTTAGGGTTAGGGGTATGGTTAGGCTTAGAGTTAGGGTTAGGGTTGGGTTAGGCTTAGGGTTAGGGTTAGGGTTGGGTTTAGGGTTAGGGTTAGGCTTACGGTTACGGGTACGGTTAGGGGTAGGGTTAGGGTTAGTGTTAGGTGTAGGGTTAGGGTTACGGTTACTGTTAGGGTTGGGTTAGGGTTAGGGTTAGGGTTAGGGTTAGGGTTGCCGTCTGCTCCCACAGTCGAAGAGCCAGGAGGGAAAGCATGTGCTGGGCATCTTCAGCACACAGTCAGCTTTGCAACGGTGTCACCATCATTGCTGTCGCTCCTCGGTGTCATCCCTAAAGGTCCATTTGAATGCACCCTCTTCGGAGCTTGCTCTCGGCTGCCCAGCTGCACAGTGAGTAGAGCACGAACGGTTGCCGTCTGCTCCCACAGTCGAAGAGCCAGGAGGGAAAGCATGTGCTGGGCATCTTCAGCACACAGTTAGCTTTGCAACGGTGTCACCATCATTGCTGTCGCTCCTCGGTTTCATGCCTAAAAGTCCACTCGAATGCAACCGCTACGGAGCTTGCTCTGAGCTGCTAAGTAGCACAGCGATTAGAGCACGAACGTCTGGCCTCTGCTCCCAGAGCCGAAGAGCCAGGAGGGAAAGCATGTGCTGGGCATCTTCAGCACACAGTCAGCTTTGCAACGGTGTCACCATCATGGCTGTCGCTCCTCGGTTTCATACTTAAAAGTCCATTTGAGTGCAACCTCTCCGAAGCTTGTTCTCGGCTGCCCAGGGGCAGAACGATTAGTGCACGAACGTCTGGCTTCTGCTCCCAGATCCGAAGAGCCAGGAGGGAAAGCATGCGCTGGGCATCTTCAGCACACAGTCAGCTTTGCAACGGTGTCACCATCATTGCTGTCGCTCCTCGCTTTCATACCTAAAGGTCCATTTGAATGC
>NW_026892708.1:1725000-1732500 GCF_033815535.1 Pezoporus flaviventris | reverse complement strand
GCCAGGAGGGAAAGCATGTGCTGGGCATCTTCAGCACACAGTCAGCTTTGCAACAGTGCCTCCATCATTGCTGACGCTTTTCACTTTCATACCTAGAAGTTCATTTGAATCCACCTTCTCCGCTCATTACTCTTGGCTGTCCAGCGGCACAGTCAGTACAGCACGAACGTCTGGCCTCTGCTCCCAGAGCCGAAGAGCCAGGAAGGAAACCATGTGCTGGGCATCTTCAGCACACAGTCAGCTTTGCAACGGTGTCACCATCATTGCTGTCGCTCCTCGCTTTGATACCTAAAGGTCCATTTGAATGCACCCTCTTCGGAGCTTTCTCTCGGCTGCCCAGCAGCACAGTGAGTAGAGCACGAACGGTTGCCGTCTGCTGCCAGAGCCGAAGAGCCAGGAGGGAAAGCATGTGCTGGGCATCTTCAGCACACAGTCAGCTTTGCAACGGTGTCAACATCATTGCTGTCGCTCCTCGCTTTCATACCTAAAGGTCCATTTGAATGCACCCTCTTCGGAGCTTGCTCTCGGCTGCCCAGCTGCACAGTGAGTAGAGCACGAACGGTTGCCGTCTGCTCCCACAGTCGAAGAGCCAGGAGGGAAAGCATGTGCTGGGCATCTTCAGCACACAGTTAGCTTTGCAACGGTGTCACCATCATTGCTGTCGCTCCTCGGTTTCATGCCTAAAAGTACATTTGAATGCAACCGCTACGGAGCTTGCTCTGAGCTGCTAAGTAGCACAGCGATTAGAGCACGAACGTCTGGCCTCTGCTCCCAGAGTCGAAGAGCCCGGAGGGAAAGCATGTGCTGGGCATCTTCAGCACACAGTCAGCTTAGCAACGGTGTCACCATCATTGCTGTCGCTCCTCGCTTTCATACTTAAAAGTCCATTTGAGTGCAACCTCTCCGAAGCTTGTTCTCGGCTGCCCAGGGGCAGAACGATTAGTGCACGAACGTCTGGCTTCTGCTCCCAGATCCGAAGAGCCAGGAGGGAAAGGATGTGCTGGGCATCTTCAGCACACAGTCAGCTTTGCAACGGTGTCACCATCATTGCTGTCGCTCCTCGCTTTCATACCTAAAGGTCCATTTGAATGCACCCTCTTCGGAGCTTGCTCTCGGCTGCCCAGCAGCACAGTGAGTATTGCACGAACGGTTGCCGTCTGCTCCCACAATCGAAGAGCCAGGAGGGAACGCTGGTGAAAGCTTAGGGTTAGGGTTAGGGTTAGGGTTACGGTTAGGGCTAGGGTTAGGGGTTAGGGTTAGGGTTAGGGTTAGGGTTAGGGTTAGGGTTAGGGGTTAGGGTTAGGGTTAGGGGTTAGGGTTAGGGGTTAGGGTTAGGGTTAGGGTTATGGTTAGGTTTAGGGTTAGGGTTAGGGTTAGGGGTATGGTTAGGCTTAGGGTTAGGGTTAGGGTTGGGTTAGGGTTAGGGTTGGGTTTAGGGTTAGGGTTAGGGTTACGGTTACGGGTGCGGTTAGGGGTAGGGTTAGGGTTAGGGTTAGGTGTAGGGTTAGGGTTACGGTTAGCGTTAGGGTTGGGTTAGGGTTAGGGTTAGGGTTAGGGTTAGGGTTGCCGTCTGCTCCCACAGTCGAAGAGCCAGGAGGGAAAGCATGTGCGGGGCATCTTCAGCACACAGTCAGCTTTGCAATGCTGTCACCATTATTGCTGTCACTCCTCGGTTTCATAGCTAAAAGTACATTTGAATGCAACCTCTCCAAAGCTGCTTCTCAGCTGCCCTGTAGCACAGTGATTAGTGCACGAACTTCTGGCTTCTCCTCCCAGATCCGAAGAGCCGGGAGGGAAAGGCTGTGCTGGGCATCTTCAGCACACAGTCAGCTTTGCAACGGTTTCACCATCATTGCTGTCGCTCCTCGCTTTCATACCTAAAAGGTCCATTTGAATGCACCCTCTTCGGAGCTTGCTCTCGGCTGCCCAGCTGCACAGTGAGTAGAGCACGAACGATTGCCGTCTGCTAGCACAGTGGAGGAGCCAGGAGGGAAAGCATGTGCTGGGCATCTTCAGCACACAGTCAGCTTTGCAACAGTGCCTCCATCATTGCTGACGCTTTTCGCTTTCATACCTAGAAGTTCATTTGAATCCAACTTCTCTGCTCGTTGCTCTTGGCTGCCCAGCAGCACAGTCAGTAGAGCACGAACGTCTGGCCTCTGCTCTCAGATCCGAAGAGCCAGGAGGGAAAGCATGTACTGGGCATCTTCAGCACACAGTCAGCTTTGCAACGGTGTCACCATCATTGCTGTCGCTCCTCGCTTTCATACCTAAAGGTCCATTTGAATGCACCCTCTTCGGAGCTTGCTCTCGGCTGCCCAGCAGCGCTGTGAGTAGAGCACGAACGGTTGCCGTCTGCTCCCAGAGCCGAAGAGCCAGGAGGGAAAGCATGTGCTGGGCATCTTCAGCACACAGTCAGCTTTGCAACGGTGTCACCATCATTGCTGTCGCTCCTCGCTTTCATACCTAAAGGTCCATTTGAATGCAACCTCTTCGGAGCTTGCTCTCGGCTGCCCAGCAGCACAGTGAGTAGAGCACGAACAGTTGCCGTCTGCTCCCACAATCGAAGAGCCAGTAGGGAATGCTGGTGCTCTGAATCTTATGCACACAGTCAGCTTTGCAACAGTGCCTCCATCATTGCTGTCACTCCTCACTTTCATACCGAGAAGTTCATTTGAATCCAACTTCTCTGCTCGTTGCTCTTGGCTGCCCAGCAGCACAGTCAGTAGAGCACGAACGTCTGGCCTCTGCTCTCAGAGCCGAAGAGCCAGGAGGGAAAGCATGTGCTGGGCATCTTCAGCACACTGTCAGCTTTGCAACGGTGTCACCATCATTGCTGTCGCTCCTCGCTTTCATACCTAAAGGTCCATTTGAATGCATCCTCTTCGGGGCTTGCTCTCGGCTGCCCAGCAGCACAGTGAGTAGAGCACGAACGGTTGCCGTCTGCTCCCACAGTCGAAGAGCCAGGAGGGAAAGCATGTGCTGGGCATCTTCAGCACACAGTCAGCTTTGCAACGGTGTCACCATCATTGCTGTCGCTCCTCGTTTTCATACCTAAAAGTCCACTCGAATGCAACCTCTACGGAGCTTGCTCTGAGCTGCCAAGTAGCACAGCGATTAGAGCACGAACGTCTGGCCTCTGCTCCCAGAGCCGAAGAGCCAGGAGGGAAAGCATGTGCTGGGCATCTTCAGCACACAGTCAGCTTTGCAACGGTGTCACCATCATTGCTGTCGCTCCTCGGTGTCATACCTAAAGGTCCATTTGAATGCACCCTCTTCGGAGCTTGCTCTCGGCTTCCCAGCAGCACAGTGAGCAGAGCACGAACGGTTGCCGTCTGCTCCCACAGTCGAAGAGCCAGGAGGGAAAGCATGTGCTGGGCATCTTCAGCACACAGTCCGCTTTGCAACGGTGTCACCATCATTGCTGTCGCTCCTCGGTTTCATATGTAAAAGTCCATTTGAATGCAATGTCTCCAAAGGTTGTTCTCAGCTGCCCAGGGGCACAGTGATTAGTGCATGAACGTCTGGCCTGTGCTCTTAGAGCCGAAGAGCCAGGATGGAAAACATGTGCTGGGCATCTTCAGCACACAGTCAGCTTTGCAACGGTGTCACCATCATTGCTGTCGCTCCTCGGTTTCATACTTAAAAGTCCATTTGAGTGCAACCTCTCTGAAGCTTGTTCTCGGCTGCCCAGGGGCAGAACGATTAGTGCACGAACGTCTGGCTTCTGCTCCCAGATCCGAAGAGCCAGGAGTGAAAGCATGTGCTGGGCATCTTCAGCACACAGTCAGCTTTGCAACGGTGTCACCATCATTGCTGTCGCTCCTCGCTTTCATACCTAAAGGTCCATTTGAATGCACCCTCTTCGGAGCTTGCTCTCGGCTGCGCAGCTGCACAGTGAGTAGAGCACGAACAGTTGCCGTCTGCTCCCACAATCGAAGAGCCAGGAGGGAAAGCTGGTGAAAGGTTAGGGTTAGGGTTAGGGTTAGGGTTAGGGTTAGGGTTAGGGGTTAGGGTTAGGGTTAGGGTTAGGGGTTAGGTTTAGGGGTTAGGGTTAGGGTTAGGGTTAGGGGTTAGGGTTATGGTTAGGGTTAGGGTTAGGTTTAGGGTTAGGGTTAGGGTTAGGGTTAGGGGTAGGGTTAGCATTAGGGTTAGGGTTAGGGTAGGGTTAGGGTTAGGTTTCGGGTTAGGGTTAGGGTTATGGTTAGGTTTAGGGTTAGGGTTAGGGTTAGGGGTACGGTTAGGGTTAGGGTTAGGGTTAGGGGTAGGGTTAGGGTTAGGCTTGGGTTAGGGTTAGGGTTAGGGTTAGGGTTAGGGTTAGGGTTGCCGTCTGCTCCCACAGTCGAAGAGCCAGGAGGGAAGGCATGTGCGGGGCATCTTCAGCACACAGCCAGCTTTGCAATGCTGTCACCATTATTGCTGTCACTCCTCGGTTTCATACCTAAAACTACATTTGATTGCAACCTCTCCAAAGCTGCTTCTCAGCTGCCCAGTAGCACAGCGATTAGTGCACGAACTTCTGGCTTCTGCTCCCAGATCAGAAGAGCCGGGAGGGAAAGCATGTGCTGGGCATCTTCAGCACACAGTCAGCTTTGCAACGGTGCCACCATCATTGCTGTCGCTCCTCGCTTTCATACCTAAAGGTCCATTTGAATGCACCCTCTTCGGAGCTTGCTCTCGGCAGCCCAGCAGCACAGTGAGTAGAGCACGAACGGTTGCCGTCTGTTAGCACAGTGGAGGAGCCAGGAGGGAAAGCATGTGCTGGGCATCTTCAGCACACAGTCAGCTTACAACAGTGCCTCCATCATTGCTGACGCTTTTCACTTTCATACCTAGAAGTTCATTTGAATCCACCTCCTCCTCTCATTGCTGTTGGCTGTCCAGCGGCACAGTCAGTAGAGCACGAACGTCTGGCCTCTGCTCCCAGAGCCGAAGAGCCAGGAAGGAAAGCATGTGCTGGGCATCTTCAGCACACAGTCAGCTTTGCAACGGTGTCACCATCATTGCTGTCGCTCCTCGCTTTCATACCTAAAGGTCCATTTGAATGCACCCTCTTCGGAGCTTGCTTTCGGCTGCCGAGCTGCACAGTGAGTAGAGCACGAACGGTTGCCGTCTGCTGCCAGAGCCGAAGAGCCAGGAGGGAAAGCATGTGCTGGGCATCTTCAGCACCCAGTCAGCTTTCTAACGGTGTCACCATCATTGCTGTCGCTCCTCGGTGTCATACCTAAAGGTCCATTTGAATGCACCCTCTTCGGAGCTTGCTCTCGGCTGCCCAGCAGCACAGTGAGTAGAGCACGAACGGTTGCCGTCTGCTCCCACAGTGGAGGAGCCAGGAGGGAAAGCATGTGCTGGGCATCTTCAGCACACAGTCAGCTTTGCAACAGTGCCTCCATCATTGCTGACGCTTTTCACTTTCATACCTAGAAGTTCATTTGAATCCACCTTCTCCGCTCATTGCTCTTGGCTGTCCAGCGGCACATTCAGTAGAGCACGAACGACTGGCCTCTGTTCCCAGAGCCGAAAAGCCAGGATGGAAAACATGTGCTGGGCATGTTCAGCCCACAGTCAGCTTTGCAACGGTGTCACCATCATTGCTGTCGCTCCTCGCTTTCATACCTAAAGGTCAATTTGGATGCACCCTCATCGGAGCTTGCTCTCGGCTGCCCAGCAGCACAGTGAGTAGAGCACGAACAGTTGCCGTCTGCTCCCACAATCGAAGAGCCAGTAGGGAAAGCTGGTGCTCTGAATCTTCTGCAAACAGTCAGATTTGCAACAGTGCCTCCATCTTTGCTGTCGCTCCTCACTTTCATACCGAGAAGTTCATTTGAATCCAACATCTCGGCTCATTGCTCTTGGCTGCCCAGCAGCACAGTCAGTAGAGCACGAACGTCTGGCCTCTGCTCTCAGAGCCGAAGAGCCAGGAGGGAAAGCATGTGCTGGGCATCTTCAGCACACAGTCAGCTTTGCAACAGTGCCTCCATCATTGCTGACGCTCCTCGCTTTCATACCTAAAGGTCCATTTGAGTGCACCCTCTTCAGAGCTTGCTCTCGGCTGCCCAGCAGCACAGTGAGTAGAGCACGAACGGTTGTCATCTGCTCCCACAGTCGAAGAGCCAGGAGGGAAAGCATGTGCTGCGCATCTTCAGCACGCATTCAGCTTTGCAATGCTGTCACCATTATTGACGTCACTCCTCGGTTTCATACCTAAAAGTACATTTGAATGCAACCTCTCCTAAGCTGCTTCTCAGCTGCCCAGTAGCTCAGCGATTAGTGCACGAACGTCTGGCCTCTGCTCCCAGTGCCGAAGAGCCAGGAGGGAAAGCATGTGCTGGGCATCTTCAGCACACAGTCAGCTTTGCAACGGTGTCACCATCATTGCTGTCGCTCCTCGCTTTCCTACCTAAAGGTCCATTTGAATGCACCCTCTTCGGAGCTTTCTCTCGGCTGCCGAGCAGCACAGTGAGTAGAGCACGAACGTTTGCCGTCTGCTGCCACAGCCGAAGAGCCAGGAGGGAAAGCATGTGCTGGGCATCTTCAGCACACAGTCAGCTTTGCAACGGTGGCACCATCATTGCTGTCGCTCCTCGCTTTCATACCTAAAGGTCCATTTGAATGCAACCTCTTCGGAGCTTGCTGTCGGCAGCCCGGCAGCACAGTGAGTAGAGCACGAACAGTTGCCATCTGCTCCCCCAATCGAAGAGCCAGTAGGGAAAGCTGGTGCTCTGAATCTTATGCACACAGTCAGCTTTGCAACAGTGCCTCCATCATTGCTGTCGCTCCTCACTTTCATACCGAGAAGTTCATTTGAATCCAACTTCTCTGCTCGTTGCTCTTGGCTGCCCAGCAGCACAGTCAGTAGAGCACGAACGTCTGGCCTCTGCTCTCAGAGCCGAAGAGCCCGGAGGGAAAGCATGTGCTGGGCATCTTCAGCACACAGTCAGCTTTGCAACGGTGTCACCATCATTGCTGTCGCTCCTCGGTGTCATACCTAAATGTCCATTTGAATGCACCCTCTTCGGAGCTTGCTCTCGGCTTCCCAGCAGCACAGTGAGCAGAGCACGAACGGTTGCCGTCTGCTCCCTCAATCGAAGAGCCAGGAGGGAAAGCATGTGCTGGGCATCTTCAGCACACAGTCCGCTTTGCAACGGTGTCACCATCATTGCTGTCGCTCCTCGGTTTCAAATGTAAAAGTCCATTTGAATGCAATGTCTCCAAAGGTTGTTCTCAGCTGCCCAGGGGCACAGTGATTAGTGCATGAACGTCTGGCCTGTGCTCTTAGAGCCGAAGAGCCAGGATGGAAAACATGTGCTGGGCATCTTCAGCACACAGTCAGCTTTGCAACGGTGTCACCATCATTGCTGTCGCTCCTCGGTTTCATACTTAAAAGTCCATTTGAGTGCAACCTCTCCGAAGCTTGTTCTCGGCTGCCCAGGGGCAGAGCGATTACTGCACGAACGTCTGGCTTCTGCTCCCAGATCCGAAGAGCCAGGAGGGAAAGCA
>NW_026892708.1:1715000-1717500 GCF_033815535.1 Pezoporus flaviventris | reverse complement strand
AATGCACCCTCTTCGGAGCTTGCTCTCGGCTGCCCAGCAGCACAGTGAGTAGAGCACGAACAGTTGCCGTCTGCTCCCACAGTCGAAGAGCCAGGAGGGAAAGCTGGTGCTCTGAATCTTCTGCACACAGTCAGCTTTGCAACAGTGCCTCCATCTTTGCTGTCGCTCCTCACTTTCATACCGAGAAGTTCATTTGAATCCAACTTCTCTGCTCGTTGCTCTTGGCTGCCCAGCAGCACAGTCAGTAGAGCACGAACGTCTGGCTTCTGCTCTCAGAGCCGAAGAGCCAGGAGGGAAAGCATGTGCTGGGCATCTTCAGCACACAGTCAGCTTTGCAACGGTGTCACCATTATTGCTGTCGCTCCTCGGTGTCATACCTAAAGGTCCATTTGAATGCACCCTCTTCGGAGCTTGCTCTCGGCTGCCCAGCAGCACAGTGAGTAGAGCACGAACGGTTGCCGTCTGCTCCCACAGTCGAAGAGCCAGGAGGGAAAGCATGTGCTGGGCATCTTCAGCCCACAGTTAGCTTTGCAACGGTGTCACCATCATTGCTGTCGCTCCTCGGTTTCATACCTAAAAGTCCACTCGAATGCAACCTCTACGGAGCTTGCTCTGAGCTGCCAAGTAGCACAGCGATTAGAGCACGAATGTCTGGCCTCTGCTCCCAGATCCGAAGAGCCAGGAGGGAAAGCATGTGCTGGGCATCTTCAGCACACAGTCAGCTTTGCAACGGTGTCACCATCATTGCTGTCGCTCCTCGGTTTCATACTTAAAAGTCCATTTGAGTGCAACCTCTCCGAAGCTTGTTCTCGGCTGCCCAGGGGCAGAACGATTAGTGCACGAACGTCTGGCTTCTGCTCCCAGATCCAAAGAGCCAGGAGGGAAAGCATGTGCTGGGCATCTTCAGCACACAGTCAGCTTTGCAACGGTATCACCATCATTGCTGTCGCTCCTCGCTTTCATACCTAAAGGTCCATTTGAATACACCCACTTCGGAGCTTGCTCTCGGCTGCCCAGCAGCACAGTGAGTAGAGCACGAACAGTTGCCGTCTGCTCCCACAATCGAAGAGACAGGAGGGAAAGCTGGTGAAAGGTTAGGGTTAGGGTTAGGGGTTAGGGTTAGGGGTTAGGGTTAGGGTTAGGGTTAGTGTTAGGGGTTAGGGTTAGGGTTAGGGTTATGGTTAGGGTTAGGGTTAGGGTTAGGGTTAGGGGTAGGGTTAGGGTTAGGCTTAGGGTTAGGGTTGGGTTAGGGTTAGGGTTAGGGTTAGGGTTAGGGTTAGGGTTAGGGTTGCCGTCTGCTCCCACAGTCGAAGAGCCCGGAGGGAAAGCATGTGTGGGGCATCTTCAGCACACAGTCAGCTTTGCAATGCTGTCACCATTATTGCTGTCACTCCTCGGTTTCATACCTAAAAGTACATTTGAATGCAACCTCTCCAAAGCTGCTTCTCAGCTGCCCAGTAGCACAGCGATTAGTGCACGAACTTCTGGCTTCTGCTCCCAGATCCGAAGAGCCGGGAGGGAAAGCATGTGCTGGGCATCTTCAGCACACAGTCAGCTTTGCAACGGTGTCACCATCATTGCTGTCGCTCCTCGATTTCATACCTAAAGGTCCATTTGAATGCACCCTCTTCGGAGCTTGCTCTCGGCTGCCCAGCAGCACAGTGAGTAGAGCACGAACGGCTGCCGTCTGCTGCCAGAGCCGAAGAGCCAGGAGGGAAAGCATGTGCTGGGCATCTTCAGCACACAGTCAGCTTTCCAACGGTGTCACCATCATTGCTGTCGCTCCTCGGTGTCATACCTAAGGGTCCATTTGAATACACCCTCTTCGGAGCTTGCTCTCGGCTGCCCTGCTGCACAGTGAGTAGAGCATGAACAGTTGCCGTCTGCTCCCACAATCGAAGAGCCAGGAGGGAAAGCTGGTGCTCTGAATCTTCTGCACACAGTCAGCTTCGACCCAGTGCGTCCATCATTGCTGTCGCTCCTCACTTTCATACCTAGAAGTTCATTTGAATCCAACTTCTCTGCTCGTTGCTCTTGGCTGCCCAGCAGCACAGCGATTATTGCACGAACTTCTGGCTTCTGCTCCCAGATCCGAAGAGGCGGGAGGGAAAGCATGTGCTGGGCATCTTCAGCACACAGTCAGCTTTGCAACGGTGTCACCATCATTGCTGTCGCTCCTCGCTTTCATACCTAAAGGTCCATTTGAATGCACCCTCTTCAGAGCTTGCACTCGGCTGCCCAGCAGCACAGTGAGTAGAGCACGAACGGTTGTCGTCTGCTCCCACTGTCGAAGAGCCAGGAGGGAAAGCATGTGCTGTGCATCTTCAGCACACAGTCAGCTTTGCAATGCTGTCACCATTATTGCTGTCACTCCTCGGTTTCATACCTAAAAGTACATTTGAATGCAACCTCTCCAAAGCTGCTTCTCAGCTGCCCAGTAGCTCAGCGATTAGTGCACGAATGTCTGGCCTCTGCTCCCAGAGCCGAAGAGCCAGGAGGG
>NW_026892708.1:1710000-1712500 GCF_033815535.1 Pezoporus flaviventris | reverse complement strand
CAGGGGCTGAACGATTAGTGCACGAACGTCTGGCTTCTGCTCCCAGAGCCGAAGAGCCAGGAGGGAAAGCATGTGCTGGGCATCTTCAGCACACAGTCAGCTTTGCAACGGTGTCACCATCATTGCTGTCGCTCCTCGCTTTCATACCTAAAGGTCCATTTGAATGCACCCTCTTCGGAGCTTGCTCTCGGCTGCCCAGCTGCACAGTGAGTAGAGCACGAACAGTTGCCGTCTGCTCCCACAGTCGAAGAGCCAGGAGGGAAAGCTGGTGAAAGCTTAGGGTTAGGGTTAGGGTTAGGGTTAGGGGTTAAGGTTAGGGGTTAGGGTTAGGGTTAGGGTTAGGGTTAGCGGTTAGGGTTATGGTTAGGTTTAGGGTTAGGGTTAGGGTTAGGGGTATGGTTAGGGTTAGGCTAAGGGTTAGGGTTGGGTTAGGGTTAGGGTTAGGGTTAGGGTTAGGGTTCGGGTTAGGGGTAGGTTTAGGGTTAGGGTTAGGGTTAGGGTTAGGGGTAGGGTTAGGGTTAGGGTTAGGGTTAGCTTTGGGTTAGGGTTAGGGTTAGGGTTAGGGTTAGGGTTGCCGTCTGCTCCCACAGTCGAAGAGTCAGGAGGGAAAGCATGTGCTGGGCATCTTCAGCACACAGTCAGCTTTGCAACGGTGTCACCATCATTGCTGTCGCTCCTCGCTTTCATACCTAAAGGTCCATTTGAATGCACCCTCTTCGGAGCTTGCTCTCGGCTGCCCAGCTGCACAGTGAGTAGAGCACGAACAGTTGCCGTCTGCTCCCACAATCGAAGAGCCAGGAGGGAAAGCTGGTGAAAGCTTAGGGTTAAGGTTAGGGTTAGGGTTAGGGGTTAAGGTTAGGGGTTAGGGTTAGGGTTAGCGGTTAGGGTTAGCGGTTAGGGTTAGGGTTAGGGTTATGGTTAGGTTTAGGGTTAGGGTTAGGATTAGGGGTAGGGTTAGGGTTAGGCTAAGGGTCAGGGTTGGGTTAGGGTTAGGGTTAGGATTAGGGTTCGGGTTAGGGTTAGGGTTAGGGTTAGGGTTAGGGTTAGGGTTAGGGGTAGGGTTAGGGTTAGGGTTAGCTTTGGGTTAGGGTTAGGGTTAGGGTTAGGGTTAGGGTTGCCGTCTGCTCCCACAGTCGAAGAGCCAGGAGGGAAAGCATGTGCGGGGCATCTTCAGCACACAGTCAGCTTTGCAATACTGTCACCATTATTGCTGTCACTCCTCGGTTTCATACCTAAAAGTACATTTGAATGCAACCTCTCCAAAGCTGCTTCTCAGCTGCCCAGTAGCACATCGATTAGTGCACCAACTTCTGGCTTCTGCTCCCAGATCCGAAGAGCCGGGAGGGAAAGCATGTGCTGGGCATCTTCAGCACACAGTCAGCTTTGCAACGGTGTCACCATCATTGCTGTCGCTCCTCGCTTTCATAACTAAAGGTCCACTTGAATGCACCCTCTTCGGAGCTTGCTCTCGGCTGCCCAGCAGCACAGTGTGTAGAGCACGAATGGTTGCCGTCTGCTGCCAGAGCCGAAGAGCCAGGAGGGAAAGCATGTGCTGGGCATCTTCAGCACACAGTCAGCTTTGCAACGGTGTCACCATCATTGCTGTCGCTCCTCCCTTTCATACTTAAAAGGCCATTTGAGTGCAACCTCTCCGAATATTGTTCTCGGCTGCCCAGGGGCAGAACGATTAGTGCACGAACGTCTGGCTTCTGCTCCCAGATCCGAAGAGCCAGGAGGGAAAGCATGTGCTGTGCATCTTCAGCACACAGTCAGCTTTGCAACGGTGTCACCATCATTGCTGTCGTTCCTCGCTTTCATACCTAAAGGTCCATTTGAATGCACTCTCTTCGGAGCTTGCTCTCGGCTGCCCAGCTGCACAGTGAGTACAGCACAAACAGTTGCCGTCTGATCCCACAATCGAAGAGCCAGGAGGGAAAGCTGGTGAAAGGTTAGGGTTAGGGTTAGGGTTAGGGTTAGGGGTTAAGGTTAGGGGTTAGGGTTAGGGTTAGGGTTAGGGTTAGGGGTTAGGGTTAGGGTTAGGGTTATGGTTAGGTTTAGGGTTAGGGTTAGGGTTAGGAGTAGGGTTAGGGTTAGGCTAAGGGTTAGGGTTGGGTTAGGGTTAGGGTTAGGGTTAGGTTTAGGGTTCGGGTTAGGGGTAGGGTTAGGGTTAGGGTTAGGGTTAGGGTTAGGGGTAGGGTTAGGGTTAGGGTTAGCTTTGGGTTAGGGTTAGGGTTAGGGTTAGGGTTAGGGTTGCCGTCTGCTCCCACAGTCGAAGAGCCAGGAGGGAAAGCATGTGCGGGGCATCTTCAGCACACAGTCAGCTTTGCAATGCTGTCACCATTATTGCTGTCACTCCTCGGTTTCATACCTAAAAGTACATTTGAATGCAACCTCTCCAAAGCTGCTTCTCAGCTGCCCAGTAGCACATCGATTAGTGCACCAACTTCTGGCTTCTGCTCCCAGATCCGAAGAGCCGGGAGGGAAAGCATGTGCTGGGCAT
>NW_026892708.1:1700000-1707500 GCF_033815535.1 Pezoporus flaviventris | reverse complement strand
TTAGGGTTAGGGGTAGGTTTAGGGTCAGGGTTAGGGTTAGGGTTAGGGTTAGGGTTAGGGTTAGGGTTGGGTTAGGGTTAGGGTTAGGGTTAGGGTTAGGGTTAGGGTTGCCGTCTGCTCCCACAGTCGAAGAGCCAGGAGGGAAAGCATGTGCTGGGCATCTTCAGCACACTGTCAGCTTTGCAACGGTGTCACCATCATTGCTGTCGCTCCTCGGTTTCATATGTAAAAGTCCATTTGAATGCAACATCTCTAAAGCTTGTTCTCGGTTGCCCAGGGGCACAGTGATTAGTGCATGAACGTCTGGCCTCTGCTCTTAGAGCCGAAGAGCCAGGATGGAAAGCATGTGCTGGGCATCTTCAGCACACAGTCAGCTTTGCAACGGTGTCGCCATCATTGCTGTCGCTCCTCGGTTTCATACCTAAAAGTGCATTTGAATGCAACCTCTACAAAGCTGCTTCTCAGCTGCCCAGTAGCACAGCGATTAGTGCACGAACTTCTGGCTTCTGCTCCCAGATCCGAAGAGCCGGGAGGGAAAGCATGTGCTGGGCATGTTCAGCACACAGTCAGCTTTGCAACGGTGTCACCATCATTGCTGTCGCTCCTCGCTTTCATATGTAAAGGTCCATTTGCATGCACCCTCTTCGGAGCTTGCTCTCGGCTGCCCAGAAGCACAGTGAGTCGAGCACGAACGGTTGACGTCTGCTAGCCCAGTGGAGGAGCCAGGAGGGAAAGCATGTGCTGGGCATCTTCAGCACACAGTCAGCTTTGCAACAGTGCCTCCATCATTGCTGATGCTTTTCACTTTCATACCTAGAAGTTCATTTGAATCCACCTTCTCCGCTCATTGCTCTTGGATGTCCCGGGGCACAGTCAGTAGAGCACGAACGTCTGGCTTCTGCTCCCAGAGCCGAAGAGCCAGGAAGGAAAGCATGTGCTGGGCATCTTCAGCACACAGTCAGCTTTGCAACGGTGTCACCATCATTGCTGTCGCTCCTCGCTTTCATACCTAAAGTTCCATTTGAATGCACCCTCTTCGGAGCTTTCTCTCGGCTGCCGAGCAGCACAGTGAGTAGAGCACGAACAGTTGCCGTCTGCTCCCACAATCGAAGAGCCAGGAGGGAAAGCTGGTGAAAGCTTAGGGTTAGGCTTAGGGTTAGAGCAGAGAAGTTGGATTCAAATGAACTTCTCGGTATGAAAGTGAGGAGCGACAGCAATGATGGAGGCACTGTTGCAAAGCTGACTGTGTGCAGAAGATTCAGAGCACCAGCTTTCCCTCCTGGCTCTTCGATTGTGGGAGCAGACAGCAACTGTTCGTGCTCTACTCACTGTGCTGCCGGGCAGCCGAGAGCAAGCTCCGAAGAGGGTGCATTCAAATGGACCTTTAGGTATGAAAGAAAGGAGCGACAGCAATGATGGTGACACCGTTGCAAAGCTGACTGTGTGCTGAAGATGCCCAGCACATGCTTTCCCTCCTGGCTCTTCGGATCTGGGAGCAGAAGCCAGACGTTCGTGCACTAATTGCTCTGCCTCTGGGCAGCCGAGAACAAGCTTCGGAGAGGTTGCACTCAAGTGGACTTTTATGTATGAAACCGAGGAGCGACAGCAATGATGGCGACACCGTTGCAAAGCTGACTGTGTGCTGAAGATGCCCAGCACATGTTTTCCATCCTTGCTCTTCGGGTCTAAGAGCAGAGGCCAGACGTTTATGCTCTAATCACTGTGCCCCTGGGCAGCAGAGAACAAGCTTTGGAGACGTTGCATTCAAATGGGCTTTTACATATGAAACCGAGGAGAGACAGCAATGATGGTGACACCGTTGCAATGCTGACTGTGTGCTGAAGATGCCCAGCACATGCTTTCCCTCCTGGCTCTTCGGCTCTGAGAGCAGAGGCCAGACGTTCGTGCTCTACTGACTGTGCTGCTAGGCAGCCAAGAGCAACGAGCAGACAAGTTGGATTCAAATGAACTTCTCGGTATGAAAGTGAGGAGCGACAGTAAAGATGGGGGCACTGTTGCAAAGATGACTGTGTGCAGAAGATTCAGAGCACCAGCTTTCCCTCCTGGCTCTTCGACTGTGGGAGCAGACGGCAACCCTAACCCTAACCCTAACCCTAACCCTACCCCTAACCCTAACCCAACCCTAACCCTAACCCTAACCCTAACTCTACCCCTAACCCAACCCTAACCCTTAGCCTAACCCTAACCCTACCCCTAACCCTAACCCTAACTCTAAACCTAACCATAACCCTAACCCTAACCCTAACCCCTAAACCTAACCCTACCCCTAACCCTAACCCTAACCCCTAACCTTAACCCCTAACCCTAACCCTAACCCTAACCCTAACCCTAACCTTTCACCAGCTTTCCCTCCTGGCTCTTCGATTGTGGGAGCAGACGGCAACTGTTCGTGCTCTACCCACTGAGCTGCTGGGCAGCCTAGAGCAAGCTCCGAAGAGGGTGCATTCAAATGGACCTTTAGGTATGAAAGCGAGGAGCGACAGCAATGATGGTGACACCGTTGCAAAGCTGACTGTGTGCTGAAGATGCCCAGCACATGCTTTCCCTCCTGGCTCTTCGGCTCTGGGAGCAGAGGCCAGAAGTTCGTGCACTAATCGCTGTGCTACTTGGCAGCTCAGAGCAAGCTCCGTAGAGGTTGCATTCGAGTGGACTTTTAGGTATGAAACCGAGGAGCGAAAGCAAAGATGGGGGCACTGTTGCAAAGATGACTGTGTGCTGAAGATGCCCAGCACATGCTTTCCCTCCTGGCTCTTCGACTGTGGGAGCAGACGGCAACCCTAACCCTAACCCTAACCCTTACCCTAACCCTAACCCTACCCCCACCCCTAACCCTAACCCTAAACCTAACCATAACCCTAACCCTAACCCTAACCCTAACCCTACCCCTAACCCTAACCCTAACCCTAACCCTAACCCTAAGCTTTCACCAGCTTTCCCTCCTGGCTCTTCGATTGTGGGAGCAGACGGCAACTGTTCGTGCTCTACTCACTGTGCAGCTGGGCAGCCGAGAGCAAGCTCCGAAGAGGGTGCATTCAAATGGACCTTTAGGTATGAAAGCGAGGAGCGACAGCAATGATGGTGACACCGTTGCAAAGCTGACTGTGTGCTGAAGATGCCCAGCACATGCTTTCCCTCCTGGCTCTTCGGATCTGGGAGCAGAAGCCAGACGTTCGTGCACTAATCGTTCTGCCCCTGGGAAGCCGAGAACAAGCTTCGGAGAGGTTGCACTCAAATGGACTTTTAAGTATGAAAGCGAGGAGCGACAGCAATGATGGTGACACCGTTGCAAAGCTGACTGTGTGCTGAAGATGCCCAGCACATGCTTTCCCTCCTGGCTCTTCTGCTCTGGGAGCAGAGGCCAGACGTTCGTGCACTAATCGCTGCGCTACTGGGCAGCTGAGAAGCAGCTTTGCAGAGGTTGCATTCAAATGTACTTTTAGGTATGAAACCGAGGAGTGACAGCAATAATGGTGACAGCATTGCAAAGCTGACTGTGTGCTGAAGATGCCCTGCTCATGCTTTCCCTCCTGGCTCTTCAACTGTGCTAGCAGACGACAACCGTTCGTGCTCTACTCACTGTGCTGCTGGGCAGCCGAGGGGAATCTCCGAAGAGGGTGCATTCAAATGGACCTTTAGGTATGAAAGCGAGGAGCGACACCAATGATGGTGACGCCGTTGCAAAGCTGACTGTGTGCTGAAGATGCCCAGCACATGCTTTCCCTCCTGGCTCTTCGCCTCTGGGAGCAGAGGCCAGACGTTAGCGCACTAATCGCTGTGCTACTGGGCAGCTGATAAGCAGCTTTGGAGAGGTTGCATTCAAATGTACTTTTAGGTATGAAACCGAGGATTGACAGCCATAATGGTGACAGCATTGCAAAGCTGACTGTGTGCTGAAGATGCCCCGCACATGCTTTCCCTCCTGGCTCTTCGACTGTGGGAGCAGACGGCAACCCTAACCCTAACCCTAACCCTAACCTTAACCCTAACCCTAAGCTTGCGCCAGCTTTCCCTCCTGGCTCTTCGATTGTGGGAGCAGAGGGCAACTGTTCGTGCTCTAATCACTGTGCTCCTGGGCAGCCGAGAGCAAGCTCCGAAGAGGATGCATTCAAATGGACCTTTAGGTATGAAAGCGAGGAGCGACAGCAATGATGGTGACACCGTTGCAAAGCTGACTGTGTGCTGAAGATGCCCAGCACATGCTTTCCCTCCTGGCTCTTCGGATCTGGGATCAGAAGCCAGACGTTCATGCACTAAACGTTCTGCCCCTGGGCAGCCGAGAACAAGCTTCGGAGAGGTTGCACTCAAATGGACTTTTAAGTATGAAAGTAAGGAGCGACAGCAATGATGGTGACACCGTTGCAAAGCTGACTGTGTGCTGAAGATGCCCAGCACATGCTTTCCCTCCTGGCTCTTCGGGTCTGGGAGCAGAGGCCAGACGTTCGTTCTCTAATTGCTGTGCTACTTGGCAGCTCAGAGCAAGCTCCGTAGAGGTTGCATTCGAGTGGACTTTTAGGTATGAAACCGAGGAGCGAAAGCAAAGATGGGGGCACTGTTGCAAAGATGACTGTGTGCTGAAGATGCCCAGCACATGCTTTCCCTCCTGGCTCTTCGACTGTGGGAGCAGACGGCAACCCTAACCCTAACCCTAACCCTAACCCTTACCCTAACCCTAACCCTACCCCCACCCCTAACCCTAACCCTAAACCTAACCATAACCCTAACCCTAACCCTAACCCTAACCCTACCCCTAACCCTAACCCTAACCCTAACCCTAACCCTAAGCTTTCACCAGCTTTCCCTCCTGGCTCTTCGATTGTGGGAGCAGACGGCAACTGTTCGTGCTCTACTCACTGTGCAGCTGGGCAACCGAGAGCAAGCTCCGAAGAGGGTGCATTCAAATGGACCTTTAGGTATGAAAGCGAGGAGCGACAGCAATGATGGTGACACCGTTGCAAAGCTGACTGTGTGCTGAAGATGCCCAGCACATGCTTTCCCTCCTGGCTCTTCGGATCTGGGAGCAGAAGCCAGACGTTCGTGCACTAATCGTTCTGCCCCTGGGCAGCCGAGAACAAGCTTCGGAGCGGTTGCACTCAAATGGACTTTTAAGTATGAAATCGAAGAGCGACAGCAATGATGGTGACACCGTTGCAAAGCTGACTGTGTGCTGAAGATGCCCAGCACATGCTTTCCCTCCTGGCTCTTCGGCTGTGGGAGCAGAGGCCAGACGTTCGTGCTCTACTCACTGTGCTGCTGGGCAGCCGAGAGCAAGCTCCGAAGAGGGTGCATTCAAATGGACCTTTAGGTATGAAAGCGAGGAGCGACACCAATGATGGTGACATCGTTGCAAAGCTGACAGTGTGCTGAAGATGCCCAGCACATGCTTTCCCTCCCGGCTCTTCGGATCTGGGAGCAGAAGCCAGAAGTTCGTGCACTAATCGCTGTACTACTGGGCAGCTGAGAAGCGGCTTTGGAGAGGGTGCATTCAAATGTACTTTTAGGTGTGAAACCGAGGATTGACAGCAATAATGGTGACAGCATTGCAAAGCAGACTCTGTGCTGAAGATGCCCCGCACATGCTTTCCCTCCTGGCTGTTCGACTGTGGGAGCAGACGGCAACCCTAACCCTAAACCTAACCATAAACCTAACCCTAACCCTAACCCTAACCCTACCGCTAACCCTAAACCTAACCCTAAACCTAACCATAACCCTAACCCTAACCCTAACCCCTAACCCTAACCCTAACCCTAACCATAACCCCTAACCCTAACCCCCTAACCCTAAGCCTAACCCTAACCCTAACCCTAACCCTAACCCTACCCCTAACCCTAGCCCTAACCCTAAACCTAACCATAACCCTAACCCTAACCCTAACCCTAACCATACCCCTAACCCTGACCCTAACCCTAAACCTAACCATAACCCTAACCCTAAACCTAACCCCTAACCCTAACCCTAACCCTAACCTTACCCTAACCCCTAACCCTAACCCCTAACGCTAACCCTAACCCTAACCCTACCCCCACCCCTAACCCTAACCCTAAACCTAACCATAACCCTAACCCTAACCCTAACCCTAACCCTAACCCCTAACCCTAACCCTAACCTTAGCCTAACCCCTAACCCTAACTCCTAACCCTAACCCTAAACCTAACCTTAACCCTAACCCTAAGCTTTCACCAGCTTTCCCTTCTGGCTCTTCGATTGTGGGAGCAGACGGCAACTGTTCGTGCTCTACTCACTGTGCAGCTGGGCAGCCGAGAGCAAGCTCCGAAGAGGGTGCATTCAAATGGACCTTTAGGTATGAAAGCGAGGAGCGACAGCAATGATGGTGACACCGTTGCAAAGCTGACTGTGTGCTGAAGATGCCCAGCACATGCTTTCCCTCCTGGCTCTTCGACTGTGGAGCAGACGGCAACCGTTCGTGCTCTACTCACTGTGCTGCTGGGCAGCCGAGAGCAAGCTCCGAAGAGGGTGCATTCAAATGGACCTCTAGGTATGAAAGCAAGGAGCGACAGCAATGATGGTGACACCGTTGCAAAGCTGACTGTGTGCTGAAGATGCCCAGCACATGCTTTCCCTCCCGGCTCTTCGGATCTGGGAGCAGAAGCCAGAAGTTCGTGCACTAATCGCTGTGCTACTGGGCAGCTGAGAAGCAGCTTTGGAGAGGTTGCATTCAAATGTACTTTTAGGTATGAAACCGAGGAGTGACAGCAATAATGGTGACAGCATTGCAAAGCTGACTGTGTGCTGAAGATGCCCCACACATGCTTTCCCTCCTGGCTCTTCGACTGTGGGAGCAGACGGCAACACTAACCCCAACCCTAACCCTAACCCTAACCCTAACCCAACCCTAACACAAACCCTAACCCTAACCCTACCCCTAACCCTAAACCTAACCCTAAACCTAACCATAACCCTAACCCTAACCCTAACCCCTATCCCTAACCCCTAACCCTAACCCTAACCCTAACCCTTACCCTAACCCTAACCCTAAGCTTTCACCAGCTTTCCCTCCTGGCTCTTCGATTGTGGGAGCAGACGGCAACTGTTCGTGCTCTACTCACTGTGCAGCTGGGCAGCCGAGAGCAAGCTCCGAAGAGGGTGCATTCAAATGGACCTTTAGGTATGAAAGCGAGGAGCGACAGCAATGATGGTGACACCGTTGCAAAGCTGACTGTGTGCTGAAGATGCCCAGCACATGCTTTCCCTCCTGGCTCTTCGGATCTGGGAGCAGAAGCCAGACGTTCGTGCACTAATCGTTCTGCCCCTGGGCAGCCGAGAACAAGCTTCGGAGAGGTTGCACTCAAATGGAGTTTTAAGTATGAAACCGAGGAGCGACAGCAATAATGGTGACACCGTTGCAAAGCTGACTGTGTGCTGAAGATGCCCAGCACATGCTTTCCCTCCTGGCTCTTCGGCTCTGGGAGCAGAGGCCAGACGTTCGTGCTCTAATCGCTGTGCTACTTGGCAGCTCAGAG
>NW_026892708.1:1667500-1672500 GCF_033815535.1 Pezoporus flaviventris | reverse complement strand
AGCAATGATGGAGGCACTGTTGCAAAGCTGACTGTGTGCAGAAGATTCAGAGCACCAGATTTCCCTCCTGGCTCTTCGATTGTGGGAGCAGACAGCAACTGTTCGTGCTCTACTCACTGTGCAGCTGGGCAGCCGAGAGCAAGCTCCGAAGAGGGTGCATTCAAATGGACCTTTAGGTATGAAAGCGAGGAGCGACAGCAATGATGGTGACACCGTTGCAAAGCTGACTGTGTGCTGAAGATGCCCAGCACATGCTTTCCCTCCTGGCTCTTCGGCTCTGGGAGCAGAGGCCAGACGTTCGTGCTCTAATTGCTGTGCTACTTGGCAGCTCAGAGCAAGCTCCGTAGAGGTTGCATTCCAGTGGACTTTTAGGTATGAAACCGAGGAGCGACAGCAATGATGGTGACACCGTTTCAAAGCTAACTGTGTGCTGAAGATGCCCAGCACATGCTTTCCCTCCTGGCTCTTCGGCTCTGGGAGCAGAGGCCAGACGTTCGTGCTCTACTCACTGTGCTGCTGGGCAGCCGAGAGCAAGCTCCGAAGAGGGTGCATTCAAATGGACCTTTAGGTATGAAACCGAGGAGTGACAGCAATAATGGTGACAGCATTGCAAAGCTGACTGTGTGCTGAAGATGCCCCGCACATGCTTTCCCTCCTGGCTCTTCGACTGTGGGAGCAGACGGCAACCCTAACCCTAACCCTAACCCTAACCCTAACACTAACCCAACCCTAACCCTAACCCTAACCCTAACCCTACCCCTAACCCTAACCCTAACCCTAAACCTAACCATAACCCTAACCCTATCCCTAACCCCTAACCCTAACCCTACCCCTAACCCTAACCCTAACCCTAACCCTAACCCTAACCCCTAACCCTAACCCCTAACGCTAACCCTAACCCTAACCCTAACCCTAACCCTAACCCTAAGCTTTCCCCAGCTTTCCCTCCTGGCTCTTCGATTGTGGGAGCAGACGGCAACTGTTCGTGCTCTACTCACTGTGCAGCTGGGCAGCCGAGAGCAAGCTCCGAAGAGGGTGCATTCAAATGGACCTTTAGGTATGAAAGCGAGGAGCGACAGCAATGATGGTGACACCGTTGCAAAGCTGACTGTGTGCTGAAGTTGCCCAGCACATGCTTTCCCTCCTGGCTCTCCGGATCTGGGAGCAGAAGCCAGACGTTCGTGCACTAATCGTTCTGCCCCTGGGCAGCCGAGAACAAGCTTCGGAGAGGTTGCACTCAAATGGACTTTTAAGTATGAAACCGAGGAGCGACAGCAATGATGGTGACACCGTTGCAAAGCTGACTGTGTGCTGAGGATGCCCGGCACATGTTTTCTATCCTGGCTCTTCGGCTCTGAGAGCAGAGGCCAGACGTTCGTGCTCTAATCGCTGTGCTGCTGGGCAGCCGAGAGCAAGCTCCGAAGAGGGTGCATTCAAATGGACCTCTAGGTATGACACTGAGGAGCGACAGCAATGATGGTGACACCGTTGCAAAGCTGACTGTGTGCTGAAGATGCCCAGCACATGCTTTCCCTCCTGTCTCTTCGGCTCTGAGAGCAGAGGCCAGACGTTCGTGCTCTAATCGCTGTGCCCCTGGGCAGCCGAGAACAAGCTTCGGAGAGGTTGCACTCAAATGGACTTTTAAGTATGAAACCGAGGAGCGACAGCAATGATGGTGACACCGTTGCAAAGCTGACTGTGTGCTGAGGATGCCCGGCACATGTTTTCCATCCTGGCTCTTCGGCTCTAAGAGCAGAGGCCAGACGTTCATGCCCTAATCACTGTGCCCCTGGGCAGCCGAGAACAAGCTTTGGAGACGTTGCATTCAAATGGACGTTTACATATGAAACCAAGGAGCGACAGCAATGATGGTGACACCGTTGCAAAGCTGACTGTGTGCTGAAGATGCCCAGCACATGCTTTCCCTCCTGGCTCTTCGGCTCTGAGAGCAGAGGCCAGACGTTCCTGCTCTACTGACTGTGCTGCTGGGCAGCCAAGAGCAACGAGCAGAGAAGTTGGATTCAAATGAACATCTCGGTATGAAAGTGAGGAGCGACAGCAATGATGGAGGCACTGTTGCAAAGCTGACTGTGTGCAGAAGATTCAGAGCACCAGCTTTCCCTACTGGCTCTTCGATTGTGGGAGCAGACGGCAACTGTTCGTGCTCTACTCACTGTGCAGCTGGGCAGCCGAGAGCAAGCTCTGAAGAGGGTGCATTCAAATGGACCTTTAGGTATGACACGGAGGAGCGACAGCAATGATGGTGACACCGTTGCAAAGCTGACTGTGTGCTGAAGATGCCCAGCACATGCTTTCCCTCCTGGCTCTTCGGCTCTGGCAGGAGACGGCAACCGTTCTTGCTCTACTCACTGTGCTGCTCGGCAGCCGAGAGAAAGCTCCGAAGAGGGTGCTTTCAAATGGACGTTTAGGTATGAAAGCGAGGAGCGACAGCAATGATGGTGACACCGTTGCAAAGCTGACTGTGTGCTGAAGATGCCCTGCACATGCTTTCCCTCCCGGCTCTTCGGATCTGGGAGCAGAAGCCAGAAGTTCGTGCACTAATCGCTGTGCTCCTGGGCAGCTGAGAAGCAGCTTTGGAGAGGGTGCATTTAAATGAACTTTTAGGTATGAAACCGAGGAGTGACAGCAATAATGGTGACAGCATTGCAAAGCAGACTCTGTGCTGAAGATGCCCCGCACATGCTTTCCCTCCTGGCTGTTCGACTGTGGGAGCAGACGGCAACCCTAACCCTAACCCTAACCCTACCCCCACACCTAACCCTAACCCTAAACCTAACCATAACCCTAACCCTAACCCTAACCCTAACCCTAACCCTACCCCTAACCCTAACCCTAACCTTAGCCTAACCTCTAACCCTAACTCCTAACACTAACCCTAAACCTAACCTTAACCCTAACCCTAAGCTTTCACCAGCTTTCCCTCCTGGCTCTTCGATTGTGGGAGCAGACGGCAGGTGGAGATGCCCAGCACATGCTTTCCCTCCTGGCTCTTCGGCTCTGGGAGCAGAGGCCAGACGTTCATGCTCTACTGGCTGTGCCGCTGGACAGCAAAGAGCAATGAGCGGAGAAGGTGGATTCAAATGAACTTCTAGGTATGAAAGCGAAAAGCGTCAGCAATGATGGAGGCACTGTTGCAAAGCTGACTGTGTGCTGAAGATGCCCAGCACATGCTTTCCCTCCTGGCTCCTCCACTGTGCTAGCAGACGGCAACCGTTCGTGCTCTACTCACTGTGCTGCTGGGCAGCTGAGAGCAAGCTCCGAAGAGGGTGCATTCAAATGGACCTTTAGGTATGAAAGCGAGGAGCGACAGCAATGATGGTGACACCGTTGCAAAGCTCACAGTGTGCTGAAGATGCCCAGCACATGCTTTCCCTCCCGGCTCTTCGGATCTGGGAGCAGAAGCCAGAAGTTCGTGCACTAATCTCTGGGCAGCCGAGAAGCAGATTTGGAGAGGGTGCATTCAAATGTACTTTTATGTATGAAACCGAGTAGCGACAACAATGATGGTGACACCGTTGTAAAGCTGACTGTGTCCTGAAGATGCCCAGCACATGCTTTCCCTCCTGGCTCTTCACATCTGGGAGCAGAAGCTTGACGTTCGTGCACTAATCGTTCTGCCCCTGGGCAGCCGAGAACAAGCTTCGGAGAGGTTGCACTCAAATGGACTTTTAGGTATGAAAGCGAGGAGCGACAGCAATAATGGTGACAGAATTGCAAAGCTGACTGTGTGCTGAAGATGCCCAGCACATGCTTTCCCTCCTGGCTCTTCGACTGTGGGAGCAGACGGCAACCGTTCGTGCTCTACTCACTGTGCTGCCGGGCAGCCGAGAGCAAGCTCCGAAGAGGGTGCATTCAAATGGACCTTTAGGTATGAAAGCGAGGAGCGACAGCAATGATGGTGACACCGTTGCAAAGCTGACTGTGTGCTGAAGATGCCCAGCACATGCTTTCCCTCCTGGCTCTTCGGCTCTGAGATCAGAGGCCAGACGTTCGTGCTCTACTGACTGTGCTGCTGGGCAGCCAGCAGCAACGAGCAGAGAAGTTGGATTCAAATGAACTTCTCGGTATGAAAGTGAGGAGCGACAGCAATGATGGAGGCACTGTTGCAAAGCTGACTGTGTGCAGAAGATTCAGAGCACCAGCTTTCCCTCCTGGCTCTTCGATTGTGGGAGCAGACAGCAACTGTTCGTGCTCTACTCACTGTGCAGCTGGGCAGCCGAGAGCAAGCTCCGAAGAGGGTGCATTCAAATGGACCTTTAGGTATGAAAGCGAGGAGCGACAGCAATGATGGTGACACCGTTGCAAAGCTGACTGTGTGCTGAAGATGCCCAGCACATGCTTTCCCTCCTGGCTCTTCGGATCTGGGAGCAGAAGCCAGACGTTCGTGCACTAATCATTCTGCACCTGGGCAGCCGAGAACAAGCTTCGGAGAGGTTGCACTCAAATGGACTTTTAAGTATGAAAGCGAGGAGCGACAGCAATGATGGTGACACCGTTTCAAAGCTGACTGTGTGCTGAAGATGCCCAGCACATGCTTTCCCTCCTGGCTCCTCCACTGTGCTAGCAGACGGCAAACGTTCGTGCTCTACTCACTGTGCTGCTGGGCAGCCAAGAGCAAGCTCCGAAGAGGGTGCATTCAAATGGACCTTTAGGTATGAAAGCGAGGAGCGACAGCAATGATGGTGACACCGTTGCAAAGCTGACTGTGTGCTGAAGATGCCCAGCACATGCTTTCCCTCCCGGCTCTTCGAATCTGGGAGCAGAACCCAGAAGTTCGTGCACTAATCGCTGTGCTACTGGGCAGCTGAGAAGCAGCTTTGGAGAGGTTGCATTCAAATGTACTTTTAGGTATGAAACCGAGGAGTGACAGCAATAATGGTGACAGCATTGCAAAGCTGACTGTGTGCTGAAGATGCCCAGCACATGCTTTCCCTCCTGGCTCTTCGGATCTGGGAGCAGAAGCCAGACGTTCGTGCACT